>NC_068276.1:59037014-59048502 GCF_025860055.1 Xyrauchen texanus
AATTGCGCTTTAAAAAGTAGTTTAAAGTTTAAAATAGATTACTTACAGTTTGCGTCGTCGTTGTTCCCAGAATAGTCGGCACGGACTTATCTTTGAGCAACAGTTTTCTGGCAAAGCCAGCATCATATTGAGATTTGTTCTCAAAACAGTCATCCTTAAAATGTACAGAACAAACGCTTAAGTTAACACTGCCGTGACTGGGACGTCCGCAAAAAATAAACTGCATCCATTTTTCCCTGACGTCTGGATCTTTCGGCAGCTTATTCAGAGGTTTTGTTTGACCACAGCCAGGAACAGCACATCTGTGTGGCATCGTAATTTTCCTGTGCACAAGTAGTCTCTGTCAGAGCTCGCTGTCCATCGACTGAACACTTGTGAGGCGACGGCGATACTGAAATGAGCGTAGCTGTCTTGCGCTTAAAGCGTAGTTATCTTGTGCTGGAGGCGGTCATATGCAAACGCTGTTACGTCACTTCTAACCGACACGTCACTTCTAACCATGAATCCAGAACGAGCTGTATTTTGAGCTTGATTAAATAAATGATTCGTTTAGAATGGGGAGGACGTCTTAAAATATTAAACTTGCAGGACGTTTTAATGATACAAAGACCTCTTATATACCAAAAGATCAAGGCAAATTTGGTTTCTCATGTCATGACCCCTTTAAAAAAAATTATCCTCCACTAAGCTGATTGTGCCAAAGTCAAATTTGATGTGAACGTGCCTCCAAATCTTTTAGTTTGTATATGTGTCTTTATAGTCTGAGATTAAAGCAAGCTAGTAAACATATTTCATGAGGTGTGTAGTAATATTGGCTTGGTAATAACTCTTAAGCAGTGGCGCCATGATGTTCTTGATAAATATTTGGCAGAATTCAGGGTTCCCATGGTCATGAAATGCATGGAAAATATTGGGGAATGCAAAAATTGTGATATCCAGGCCTGGAACAGTAGTTTCTATAGTAACTATAAGACCCCTTTTCCACCTGGTATTACGCTGAGTTTTTGGTGATCGGATCACATGTGGTCTGTTCTAAATACAGGTTTAAATGGGGTCAAACAATTTGTGATCGGATCACAAAAAACATACACTTGTGGTCAAAAACGCATGTAACTGCATCACATTTGATGTGTAAACACTAATCCGTCCTGAATGTATCCTGGCAGCAGTGAAACACAACTCCTCACCTGTCAATCAACACTGCAACCACAATAGTTTAAACTTTGCTGGTTACGAGCGGTTTAAAAGGAAATATCAGTCAGATCTGAAAAATTAATAGAGCGGATATATAGACAAGCATGAGAACTTCACAGATCTTCCTCTGTGTGTCTAATATCAACATGCAGGGACACTTATGAGAACCACAAACATCTGCAGTTCAGGTTAATACAACTAATCCACTTAAATGACGGACAATTCCCCTCCTCAAAGGATTGGCTCCCGGGGGGCCTGGGTAGCTCAGCGAGTATTGACGCTGACTACCACACCTGGCGTCACGAGTTCGAATCCAGGGCATGATGAGTGATTACAGCCAGGTCTCCTAAGCAACCAAATTGGCCCGGTTGCTAGGGAGGGTAGAGCCACATGGAGTAACCCCCTTGTCGTCGTGATTAGGGGTTCTCGCTCTCAGTGGGGCGTGCGGTAAGTTGTGTGTGGATCGCGGAGATTAGCTTGAGTCTCCGCGGTGTCATGCACAGTGTGCCACGTGATAAGATGCATGAATTGAATGTCTCTGAAGCGGAGGCAACTGAGACTTGTCCTCTGCCACCCGGAGTGGGGTGAGGAACTGCGCCACCATTAGAACCTACTAAGTAGTGGCAATTGGGCATTCCAGATTGGGAGAAAGGTGGTTAAAAAAAGGATTGGTTCTTGGCACCATTTGAAATTGGCCCCAACAATCTTTAAACATAATTTGTACACCTCCTTCTCTAGTAAGCACAAATGACTGCAAAAGTCATGGAAATTCATCAGTCAAAAGAAATGGTAAGTCTAGCAATTTGTAGATTATTAGCACTAATATAGTAAAGCCAAGATCTAGCCATGAAGCCAGCCATTTTTCAACTTAAGGTGAACTTTTATGGTTGAGATCTTAACCTGAAGTGTTGATATGTCTCACCAGACTTTCAAAAAGTGTTTGAAGTGTTGAAGTAATCTTATTTCCCACTGCTGGAAATGCCGTAGGCGGATTGTAATAGTTTGCACCATTACTCGCATGGCTTATTGTGTGCTGGTTTCCTTCGGCCTTCCCCTTCCTCATTGCATAGCATTAGTGTCTGTAAACAGGAACACTCACTCTCGTTTCAAGTTTCACTTCTCTCCTACAGTGTAAATGTTTTATAGGCCCTCCACACTGTTCGGACAACCAAATGGCAATTAAACCTCTTTGAAACTCTTTCCTATTGGCAATACACAAATATACAAATGCACTTAGAGCTGAATGGCATCCACACAAACATCTGGGATTTGGTCACTTTATTGGGGTATTGATGGTTTCTTTAGTGGGGTTTTGAATGTTTTTTGGGTGCAGGTTGAGCTTCCACTGCAGTGCGTTTGATAACATTTCTCCCTAACTCTCATACATCAAAGGAGATGCTTCTCTCTGCATTGCCGCATTTCTTGCTCTCTCTATATACTATCACTCAGTGGTTTCTTTTGATCTCTCAGTATCAGCTTGCCTGAATAGATCGCAACATTGGCCGACCACTTTTTCAACGGCGTTGGTTCCAAAATTGTTTTCCCCCATTCATTTTCTCCATTGGGATTTCAGTAAAATCTTCAATAAAGAGTTCTAAGCCATGAACTAAACCAGCCAGCTCCAAGATGAATCGCAACATTACAAACTTTGATTCTGAAGCAGGAAAGTATTTGAAAATCAACAGGGAATAGGCAAAGGTACAAGACTTATGAATTCAATTTTTTAAGGGAACGTACTACTCATGCCATTAAGTGTTTCAAATTAAGTTATCAAATAAAACACGTACCATCTAAAGCTATTGACTCATAGTCATTATAGGTATATACAGCGCTGTGAAAAAGTATTTGCCCCCATCCCGGTTTCTTCTGTTTTTGTGTATATCTCCTTCTAAATTGTTTAAAAAATTCATAACAGAAATCAAAGGCAACCTGAGTAAACACAAAATACAGTTTTTTTATTGTAATGTTATGTATTGAAACTAAAAAGCTATTTAATAACAACTGGGCATTTAAAACAACTGCCCCCATAGTTACTAAATCCTCAAATCTATGAAACTTCATTCATAATGGGGTTCAGATGGACTAGGATAGACGTATGCAACATGGTCGGGCTCGGGTCAGTTTTTCAGGTGGGAGAGGGAGAGATTTAAATTCCGTTGGTGGTGATGCGCACTAACGCGGAGACGCTCGTCTCTATATATATATTTGGTTTTGGATTGACAAATGCTTATCAATAAAACCTTATGGCTAAAATGTTTACAGTGTTGAGTGACTAAAATGTCAACATGACTAAATGTTACTAAAATATGACTAAAATGTCAACAGTTTTCATTGACTAAAACTGCATTATAAAGCCCAGACTTTGTCAACTAAAACTTGATAAAATGACTAAATATGATAACTAAAAAGGACATTTGACAGGATTAATGCTTAGACAAAAAAAAAAAAAAATATATGACAAAATTAACACTAGTATTCAGTTGCAAGGTCATTAGTAGTATATTAACGCAAAGCCAACGTTTACGTGTTTTAACGTCACCGCCTCATATTGAGCCAGGAAAAACCCTGACTATGCGCCTATTTTACACAATCAATTATAATTATTATCATACAAATGCAACCTAATTTTGAATGTTTTGAGCTCTCTGAAAAGTGCAAATCCAGTATCCATACTGGGACATCCACAACAGAATATAATGCAGAAAAATAATAATGTAAAAAATGAAGTCAAATACACGTGACCATCAATCGTATGATGACCGCTCGTTGCCTAGCCTTGAAAATGTGTCGTCTCTACAGTCACACCAGCTTGTGGCTTCTACAGAAGAATTTATCATATTACAATTTCAGAGCTCATAGTAGGTCTGTCTTGAAAGGTTTAGATGTTATCCCTTTACATCTGTTTTTCTTTAGAGGAATGCTATTTTTCACTTCCGGGACCCTGGTGTTACACTCTGCTAAGGCTTATCTCTTAAACATGCTGTAACAGTCTGGTCTTGTGATAGTTTGGTCTTGATCTGTGGTGCTGTTCTATACTGCCAAGTAGAGATGTGCAGTGGTGGCTCAGTGGTTGAGGCTCAGGGTTACTGACCAGAAGGTCGGGGGTTCAAGCCCCAGCACCACCAAGATGCCAGTGTTGTGTCCTTGAGCAAGGCACTTAACTCCAGGTTGCGCCAGTGGGATTGTCCCTGTAATAAGTGCACTGTAAGTCGCTTTGGATAAAAGCGTCTGCCAAATGCATAAGTAAATGTAAATAAATTTACAAACTCTGATTTCAAAATGAGAACATAAATAACTAACAAGGAAGCCACTGCATGAATGTAAGCTATTTTAAAGTACAGTTTAAAGGTTTAGGTGTTTTTTAATAGGCTAAAGGCCAATTTTTCCTTATGTGTATATATTCTCTGGAAAGTGAAAAACAATAAATGCATAGCTGTGATAACAGTAGAGGTCGACCGATTAATCGGCCGATTTTTTTGCATTTTTTACATAATCGGCATCGGCCAATATCCAAGTATATCAAGCCGATTATTAGGCAGGTGCCTCTGTGGGCAGCCTAGTGTTGTTGTGGAACACGTGTTCGACGCACGCTGCCCCAAGAGTCATTTTCCAGCAGAGTGAGCAGACCTCAAGGAAGGAGCTAAGTTCCTTGGAGAAAACAGTAAGGATTAAATTTGTATAACTTCTTTATATTTAATTAAAAACTTTTGATATTTTACTGCCAACTTCAAGAAAAAACGCGACATGACATTCGGCTACTTTGGATATTGATAGCGTAGTTGAAGTTGCATTATCACAGCAGAAGGGTTGCTATCATGTCACAATAAGCAAACAAGAATTTTGCAATTACAGACAGTGAATCTGAGACTTTTATTTGTTCTGTTTGTGTGTCTTATATTTGAGAGGGTTGTCACTCAATGCAGAGAAATAGGCTAAGTAATAAAAAAGCACAACTTCCTTCCCTTCACAGCGGTGCACTGACATTTCTCCCTAAAACTCAAACTTAACGTCAGAATCAGCACGATCGGTGATTGTTGTAAAATGCAGTCTAGCTACTGTTGCTAAATTGCGGGACGCGTTTAATAATAAAAAGAGCGAAAGACCGTTCCCAAGGCGGCGCGCGCTCCGAAACGCACCGCAAAGAGACAAGCAAACTATAGGCTACTTTGGGTTTCATGTGCGCGTCTAAACGATCAAATATACACAAAAATATGTCAAAACGGTTTATGTCTTAAATGGACGTAGTTATGGAAATAGTTGGGAGAAAATATGCTGCATCAGGAGCCTATTAGACTCGGTCTTAAAGGGGAAGCTGTCTAATAATGAACATGCTGACGATTGAGCCATTACTGCGAATCAAACAACAAAAGGCAAAGAGAAAATCACTTACAGCTCTTGAATGAATAACTTCTGCATTAATCTATCTATGATAAACTATGCAGTGTTATTTTACAATTGATTATTTTATTAGATTTATATATTAGGGCTGGGCGATATGGCCAAAAAATCATATCTCGGTATTTTTTGGTGAAATGGCAATATACGATATATATATCTCGGTACTTTCTACGTTTTTCCTATTTGGATAAAGAAAATCTGTATTTTTTTATTTATTATTATTTCACATCCTGCCCAATGATATCCTGCAAAACAATGTTGATATTCAAGGATATGGAAACAAATATAGTGAATGTAATGGCGGCTATGCAATATATTATGTGCAAAAAGGTAGTTAAAATCACAGTACATTCTAAAAGTCAAAGCCTTATGTGAGATTTCACAATCACCTTTATTAAAGCAGTGATGATCAAAATAACATACAAAACAAAGTTTTCTACTTGTTTGAAACTTTACAGCTGCACAACTCTGATGTGCAAATAATGTAAACAGAACAGTAGAACACTTAACTACTTTATCAGAACAAGTAGGTTATTTGAGGTAGAACATTCTTTAATAAACAAAGTATTTTATAGTGTATATTACTTACAGATTTTGTGCAAGGAAAACTAGCCTATCAACAGCTTCAGGCTTTAGAGATGCCCTGTGGCAGGCAACAATGTTACCACTGCAACTGAAAACCCTTTCAGAATTCGTCTGACCTCTGTGTACATTTTCGTCTGCACATTTCTGGCAGAGCTTTAGTTGAAAAGTACTTGCGACTGGGTAACTGATATCTGGGGTCAATGGTTTTAAGTAGGGCTGCAACTAACGATTATTTTGATAATCGATTAATCGGACGATTATTTTTCGATTAATCGATTAATCGGATAAAGTTTTTTAAATTCAATTTCATTTTTTTTTGTAACAAAATAAAACCCTAAATCAGTGTATTTATGTGTAAAAGTGTACTTTTAAAAGTGCAAAAGCCACACATTGAGTTTTACTAATATAATCTTTAATTTGGACATTTTAAACCTTAAAACACAAAAGTTTGTCCAGTTTTTAAACAGTAAAACTTAAATATCCAAAATATAAATAAACAAAACAAAATATTGAGTTGTGCTCATATAAACTATTAAGCAGCAGATTTAGTTGAAATATCAAAATTATAAATAATAAACAAACAAACAAATGTTACTGTTTTATACAGAGGTAGAATGTAGAAGAAGAGGAAAACTGTCACTGTTCAGTGTTGTTCATACTGAACATGTTTCTTATTCACTATTCCAAAAAACATCTCAAATATATAATTCATTTAATTTTTATGAATTATAAGAATATATTGATAAATTAAATATAGAAAGACTGAAAACAAGCTTGTGAACGTAGTAGATAGAGCTACGCATTTTTTTCCCCGACAAAGCCTTTTTAATCGGTGATTGATGTAGAATAGAATGACTGCTGCACTTGACAGGGCTAAAACGAGCAGAGAGAGCGCCAGAGAGAGAGAGAGCCCCGGCGCGGCAGCCTCTCTCACGTCTTCAAACAACACGAGCGCTGTCTTGCTCTCTCCTCACAGCATATTAATCAAAATCTATTGACACGATAGTAAAAGGTCGGAAGACCGCAGTTTCACGTGGAGCATTTGGAGATTTTTAGAGATTAGAGACTCTAGGAACAACATCTCAATGAACAAAATCTCAACTAAATTATAAAGGCCTGTCTCAAATACAAGCCGGTGCAGTTCGACGATTTGGGAAAATAAAAGCCCGGGCTATTATTTGAAGTTTTACGGGTATACCATTTTCACATCTTCATATAATGAGGATACAGTTTTTGCTTACCGTGCTGTTTCACTTTCATCCGTGACACCAACGTGTTTCCTCTTCATGTGTTCGTGCATCACTGTGGTACTTCCATGCCACACAAGCTCAGCTTTGCATAACTTGCAGGTAACGATCTTCTTTGCTGCATTTAATGTAAAATGCTCCCATGCCTTAGATGACTTGGGGCTACACTTTTTCTGCCGCCGATTGATTTGTACTCTCTGCCATTTCGCGTGTGACTGTTGTCATGAAAGTGACGTCATCAGTAAACGCTCCCTGTGACGTAAGCAGACCAACTAATCGATAATGACATTCGTTGACAACGATTTTCATAATCGATTATTATCGATTTTATCGATTAGTTGTTGCAGCCCTAGTTTTAAGCAGCGTTTTAAAGCCGTCCTGTTCAACTGTTGCAACAGGAACCATATCTTTTGCGATGTGGAAAGCTACCGCCTTAGAAATATCACACCATCTGGAACTTTTCTTTTCGTAAGGCACGCTGCGGGTAAAAGAAGCTTCCAACGAGCTTTGTTTTGGGACAGAAAAATTTTCGGGCTGCTTATTCTTCGTGGCTGAGGTTGTAGCAGACGAAGCGCGAAGTTTTAAACACTCATCGTACTGCACTTTATGGTGACGTTGTAAGTGGTGGAAGAGATTTGATGTGCTTCCACTTTTTGACACGACCGTTTTATGGCATTCTTTGCAGATAGCTTGGTTTTGCTGCTCATCGGATCTTTTAAATCCAAACCATCTCCAAATAAACGAACCAGTGTTTTTCTTTTTACAAACCAGATCGTCTTCGGATGGTCTGATCGTCACTGTGTTTTCCTCCATGTTGTCAGGCGAACTTGTGTGATGGAGTGGGAGTGGTCCGGTTCGGCGTGCTAACTGAAGCTTGAGCGGGAGAGGTTTGCATCAAACCATATCGATATACACGATATTGTCTCATCCTGTATCGCGTTGAGAAAAAATATCGATAAATTGTCAAAACTCGGTATACCGCCCAGCCCTAATATATATATATATATATATATATATATATATATATATATATATATATATATATATATATATATATATATATATATATATATATATATATAAAACAAAAGAACCGTTAAGAATACCGTTGAAGTACCGGATCGATAAGCAGTATCGGTAAGAGTAGTAATACCATTAAAACCTTAACGATACCCATCCTTATGCCTGTGCTTCTCTTGGATGCTCTGAATATTGGATTACGTGTCTGGATTGCCCCTTAATTAAAGCTGCATTTGGATCTCAACCTTCGTGTCTCGGAGCAGTTCGTAACACCTGCTGTGTTTATTTAATATATTTGTTATACATTATTTATACAATATGTTTTTACATTATACATTTTTAATTTAAGTGTCAAGTGTTCAATAAATGTATTTGTTGAGAAATTTTGTCTATCTTAAGTATTTATTTGTGTTACATTTTATCTTTCAAATAAAAGGTTCAAATAAGAGGTTAAAAACAAGCACATATCGGCCAAATATCGGCCAAAATAAATCGGCAGCAATAATCTGCCATCGGCCGACCCGGATTTCAAAAGATCGGCATCGGCCTGAAAAAAACAATATCGGTCGACCTCTAGATAACAGTCCATCCCGAATGGCGTCACGATTATTAATGCTGTTTTGTCGGTCTCTAGATTATAGCAGCTGCCTCACGAAGCACCTTCTGAGAGAGCTGATTTTTTTCTTTAAAGGAGAGCAGCACAACTGCAGCCTATCTTGCAGCAAATTACATGCAAATCTCATCCATTCCCTTATTGTCACATGACACAAAGCTATTTTAGACACATTTACTCTGACACGAGTACTTTGCCCCATGAGTGTTTTTGCATTTACTTGAAACTTTTACTCGAACGTTGTCGTAGAGACAATTCATTTACGAAGAGCTGTAATCGCATAAATGATGATTCATAGCTAAAAGTTTAATGGCAAATGTTAACATAATTTCGGAAATTTTAAACTTGTGGATCTTGTTAAAAACTGCGTTGCTCTACTGTGGCCATTCTGGCATATGGCCAGTCATTCCATTGGAACATTGAACATCTACCTGAACGGCAATTTCACAAGACTCAAACCTTCATGTTTCCAACATGCACTCATCCAAGGCTCATCGATTTGATTAATGTGAAGTAATGTTATGTCTTTCAGGATTTCTCTTGATGTGAGTTAGTCTCCGTTCATTAGCACTTAAACAACACATTGAGCATTTATGTTACACCTCTCACTAGAGCATGCATTGCTGTCATGTTTAATAAAATGTATTAACTCAAGCAATACTTTGCAAAAGCAAGTTACTTCACCGGTGGACAACCCCCAGCATTGTTTCCTCTCAAATGCACTGCTGCATTGGCCATCTTGCATGTCATTTCAGAAACTCCCGCTATATGGCACCTGTTATCGGTGGATCCGACATTACAAAAACGATAGCCGATAATAGAAAAATGCTTGAATATTGGAAAAGATATCGGAAAATCTGATTATTGGTTAATCTCTTCTGTCAAGGCTTCAAAATGCAAAAAGGTCTTTGCTAATATTTCCTTTCTTTTTAATGTTATATACAGGGCAAATGATCTTGGTATTCAAAATTGAATTTTAGGTTATAAATGTGTTAATATAGGGTGTCTGGTTAAGCATTGTACTATTCCAAATCATGGGAGCATGTTGTGTTATGCCTGTTACTTTATGGTATTTACACTTTAGTTGACATGAAAGAGGCAAAACAGTTTTTTTTCTCTCGACGATTCCAGCTTTTACCCTGTTGATCAAGTGAAATAAACCGTGTTTGTGGATGCTGATGGCGGGGGAGGCAGAAGCTACACTCATGTGGGCAGATGTGTTTGGGGACGAGAATACAGGGGGTTTGGTGGCAGGAGACTTTGTTTTGATTGGATGTGCTGAGGGCTGAGTAATGCATTATCCATATGAGCGGCACAGACTGTTGTTAGCTTGCTGTTCATCAGAGATTTGTCTTCGGTTGCACAGATGTGATATCTGATCTGCTCTGCTAAGTGTTTTTTTTGTTTCTGGTGCTTTTTTTTCAGTTTTTAGCTTTTATTGCATTATCTGTATTGTGTATGTAAACACCTGCCTGTTGCACCATTTCTCAAATGTATCATGGGACAATGTAATTCATTCGTGATATCGCTGCTTTTAGTATCACATTTGCTCAGGTTTACATGTGGCCATTTTCCAAACTGAAGAGCACTTCCTGCTCTTCTTGTTATGTGTGGGGGTGGGGAAGCGTGGCCCGGTTGAATCTCAATGACTGGGCCCTTTAGCAGCACTCTCCTTTTGATGGGGCAGCTGCAGCCGTTCAATCAGCCCCTTTTGCATTGAATGCAGGGACAGGAAGGGGGGGAAGGGCCGAGGCCTGTGCATGACTGAAAAGCATACCTAACCAAAGAGAGGAGGTCCACTTCGGGGCTCTGACACGTCTTTGTTTTGCATCTTTGAGTGCATCGCACAAAGGCTTTAAGCACCCTACTTTGACCAGTGTGCTCATTTCCACTACTCAGCTTTTTACATTTCTTTCACATAGATGGTCTGTAGTCTGTCTGTCGGCACCTTTGTTGGACAAAACAAGAAATAGCTATTAGCTAATAACAGAGAATGACACAATTGTAGGAGTAATCAGTAGGGATGCACTGATACCATTTTTTTTATCTTCTGATACCTGAACTCTCATTTTTGGCCGATACGACCCCAATCTGATACCGTTGTTGTTGTTGTTTTTTTCATAATGAGTTTAGAATATTTATAACACCAGTGTGTGGAACTGAAAGAAGCTAAATGTATAACTACACATTATTTCATCATAGAAAAACAAAAAACAATTATATAACAACATGTGCAGCCAAATAAGAAAAACGTTATTTTTGTTAATCAATCTGCTGTATGCAACAACATTAACAGCGATTACAATGAAAGTCTTCAGTATGTGAAATTAAGCCATTTAAGTTTTATACATTTTTTCTTTTCACCTTCTGTCTGAACTTGTATATAGTTTCAGATCTCTTTTTTTTGTTGCTGTTTATTTTAGTTGAAATA